>NC_057805.1:296695723-296718144 GCF_018294505.1 Triticum aestivum | reverse complement strand
ATCTGTAACCAGCAAGAAATCTGCATCGACAGGTAGCACTGACTACTCAGAAGACCTTGTTTTCACTCCAGATTTTCCCATGACCGACTCAAATGGCTGATGCATAGGAAGAGTAGATGAATGTATAAACATTGTTGACAAATGGAATACATTATGAAAAAAACATGGCACGATATAATTCACATATACGATGACTGGCTAAACAGGATGGCATTGCATGATTCATGTATATGATGCCTGGCTAAAGAAGATGGCATTGCATAATTCCCATATACTTCCTCCGTTCATAAATATTTGTGTTTTTAGAGATTTCAAATGGACTACCACATACGGATGTATATAGACATATTTTAGAGTGTAGATTCACTCATTTTGCTTCGTATGTAGTCACTTGTTGAAATCTCTAAAAAGACAAATATTTAGGAACGGTGGGAGTATGATATAGAAACCAAACATGTGGCATTCACACAAAGCAAATCTAAACTAAGTTGATGACATATAAGATGTATAATGTAAGCAATGCGAGGCATCATATGCATGATATGACCAACATCAGCATGCTAGGTTAGAGCAAACACCTCAGGTGGTAAATAGGAGTTGTCGGCTCCCTCTAAATCCCCATCTGAACAGTTATCTTCCTTTGGAATACAATCTGGAATGGCGGGAGGGGGGCACTTCGCCCACCATGGAGAAGCGTCTGCATGACATTATATTCCCACGCAACGGTCTTCTCTTTTTCTCTACATGTTCAGTACGATTGTGTACAATAACTGACATGCATAATAAAGAAAATAGTTAGATTTTGTAAGGCCTAAGGGGTGCATGCAGAAATCAAGACTGATGGTAGCAAACGAGTGGATAGATCCAAAACTAATGATAGCAGGTAGATTATAGCTTCAGTTTTAAAAAGATGGAGAATGGATCATCTACTGTTTGTTGCCCACCCAACTCCTGTAGCTGCCGGAGGTCATGCAGCAGCAGAAGCGCGAGCGAGAGCAAGAGCAGAGCAGCAACACGAACGAGAGCAAGAGTGGAGCAGCAGCGCAACCGACAGCAATAGCAGAGAAGAGCAGCAGCACGAACGAAAGCAAGAGCAGTGCAGCAGCGCGACCGACAGCAACAAAAGAGCCGTAGCGCGAGCGAGAGCCGGAGCAGCAGCAGCAGCGCGAGCGAGAGCCAGAGCAGCTGCAGCTAGTGCCGGTGTGGAAGTCGCCGCCGAGGAAGAAACAACATGGGGGGGAGACGCCGTGGATGAAGTGGCCGGCGACGGCGCCGTCGATGGAGACCCGCCATGGCTGCTCGGCGAACATCAGGGCAGCTCCTTGGAGGTGGAGGACGGGGCGGCTGATCTGGCGGGACGACGAGATCGACGAGGGATCCTCATCCAGTGCGATGGATGAGGGACGGCGAGCTGTTGCGGTGGACGATGTCGTCGGGGAAGAGTGGCCGGCTGGGCGGCGGTCGGGAGGCCGACGGAGGAGCGTGGGGGTTTCGCGGGTCTTGGCGGCCTCGGTGTACGAATGGGGGGCGAAAGGGAAGGTAGGGGGAGCCATGGCTTAGGGACGCGCTTGTCCGAAATGTAGGGTAAGTTACCAGCGTACCCCCACCGGTTTTGACACCGCGACATCGAGCCGGCATATTCGGCGGAGGGGTACAAGGGGGATTTCGCGTGTCTGGGCTGCGGGACCGATTTTGGATGAGGAGGGAGTTTTCATGCGCGTCGAAATTTCGGGATAACAAGGTGCGGAGCGGGTTGAAGAGGCGGGAGTTTCAAAGCAGATGAGACAATAGATACTCGAGCTTGAAAATTTCGGGATAACAAGGCGCGGATTCCTTGTTTGGCAGAACAAACTTAACGTGTACAAAAAAATTCATACAAGACACAACAGAGTCATGTCCCCTTTTACTATATTGCTATTGATGTCATTGAAAAAACTACAAGAAAAATGTAAAAAAATCGGGAGAACAAGATTACCCTGTACAGTACCAAATCGATTCACACTGCCCTCAACAACAACAAAAAACAAATCAATTCCCACCAAAAGAAAGAGTCATGTCCCATTTTATATGATTACAAATGCCAGGATCTGGAATTTCAATTTTTGAATCCACGTTATGTTGAATTCGAATATATCGTTAGGTGACCTTGCAGTTTATAATGGATGTAGTCCTACATTTTGATCTTCCATCATATATGAAGATTTTACTCCACCCTATGAACATATATGTTGTCATCTACGATATGGACTAAATTTGAATCAATTTTCCTTATTTGAATATGATTTTTGTCAAGTTATACAATCATTTAAATATTATCTTCATAACAAAAAACATGCATATAGCAGTAATCATATTTCACTATGAACTACATGTACCATATGATCTCCAATTCAAATATTTGTATCCATTTTATGTTGAATTCAAATAAGAGTACATTGGTCTAGGTAGCGAGATGTTCGGGATAATCTGAACCCTGTTTTCATATGTATATTTTTTGGCTGAATTGGGACAAGTTTTGGTATAGGCTTCTTGCAAAACCGGAGATTCTCTCAACAAGCCTCGTGGTTCCGAGAGGGAACGTGTCACCTTTGTGTGCGAAACGATATACGCTGCCTCCCCCATGATTTTCTTTACAGAGGCAACATATAACTATATGATTGCCCTGTTAAATTTTGGAATTATTCCAGGTTCGTTTGGCCTTTTTTATACATTAATTGAGTTTTTGGACACTTAATGTGCATAATCCAAATTTGAACTGCAAGCACATGCTCCAGTGCACCAAAGTTGGTTGAAAAATCACATGTGTGTCCTTGGGTGAATTTCTAGGTCCCATGCAAGAAATGGGAATCAAATTCAAACATCTTGGCGTCGTGACTCGGCCGAGAACATCGAGAAACTTGGTTTTAAAATTCATGTAACTCCAAAACTCGCCTGGAAATCATCAAACTTGGCATGGTGTCATGTCATGGCACTAACATGTTGTGGTAAAAAATTGTACGATTTGGAACAAGTTTTGCTATAAGCTTCTTGCAAACCGGAGCTTCTTTCAAGAAGGCTCGTGGTTCTGAGAGGGAACGTGTCACCTTTGAGTGTGAAACGATATACGCTGCCCCCACCCTTGAGTTTCTTTACAGAGGCAACATAGAACTACATGAGTGCCCTGTTAAATTTTGGAATTATTCCAGGTTCGTTTGGCCTTTTTATACATTAATTGAGTTTCTGGTCATTTAATGTGCATAATTCAAATTTGAAATACAAGCACATGCTCCCGTGCACCAAAGTTGGTTGAAAAATCACATGTGTGTCATCGGGTGAATTTCTAGGTCCCGTGCAAGAAATGGGAATGAAATTCAAACATCTGGGCATCGTGGCTCGGCCGAGAACATTGAGAAACATGGTTTTAAAATTCTTGTAAATCCAAAACACGCCTGAAAATCATGAAACTTGGCATGGTGTCATGTCATGGTACTACCATGTTGTGGTAAAAAATTGGCCGAAGAGGAACAAGTTTTGGTATAAGCCTCTTGCAAACCGGAGCTTCTCTCAAGAAGGCTCGTGGTTCTGAGAGGGAACGTGTCACCTTTGAGTGCGGAACGATATACGCTGCCCCCCTTGAGTTTCTTTATAGAGGCAACATAGAACTACATGAGTGCCCTGTTAAATTTTGGAATTATTCCGGCTTCGTTTGGCCTTTTTATACATTAATTGAGTTTCTAGTCATTTAATGTGCATAATTCAAATTTGAACTACAAGCACATGCTCCCGTGCACCAAAGTTGGTTGAAAAATCACATGTGTGTCCTCGGGTGAATTTCTAGGTCCCATGCAAGAAATGGGAATGAAATTCAAACATCTGGGCGTCGTGGCTTAGCCGAGAACGTTGAGAAACTTGGTTTTAAAATTCTTGTAAATCGAAAACATGCCTGAAAATCATGAAACTCGGCATGGTGTCATGTCATGGTACTACCATGCTGTGGTAAAAAAATTGGCCGAATAGGAACAAGTTTTGGTATAAGCTTCTTGCAAACCGGAGCTTCTCTCAAGAAGGCTCGTGGTTTTGAGAGGGAACGTGTCATCTTTGTGTGCATAATTCAAAATTGAAATAGAAGCACATGCTCCAGTGCACCAAAGTTGGTTGAAAAATCACATGTGTGTCCCCGGGTAAATTTCTAGGTCCCATGCAAGAAATGGGAAAGAAATTCAAACATCTGGGCGTCGTGGCTCGGCTGGAAACATTGAGAAACTTGGTTTTTTAATTCCTGTAAATCCAAAACACGCATGAAAATCATGAAACTTGGCTTGGTGTCATGACATGGCACCAACATGCTGTGGTAATTTTGTTGTCCGATTTGCGAAGGCGCACACATTAACAATCAACAAAGTCATTTTGGAACAAGTGCTGTCACGTTACAATCAGAAACACAAGTATTATTGAAACTGTGGGCGTTCTATTTACCATTTACGTGCAACCACGCGTCCCCTTTTTTTATTAGCTAGGAGGCGCCATGCAGGGTAGCTATTTGAGTACGGAAGGCGTGCGATCAGAACCCTGCGCGTGCTTATCGAGAGGAGAGCCCTTTGACCTCCATCTGCCATCCACCTCTCTCCCAAGGTCTCCATTAATGGCGCCCGAGCCTCTGTTTAATTGCGTGTCTATGTCTCCCTCAACTGAGATTTAAGAGAGAAAAAAGAAAATCTGAAAAGAAATTTTTGCACGGATCTTGATGTAAGATCCGACGGACCTATATAACATCTACTGCGACTTATAGCAAGACTGATGAATATATAAGGACGACGATAGCGGATAATAATTGTCTTACATAATTAGGAAGATAATTAAAAAAGCCACATGTGGCTACGCCCGAAGGGCAAAAGAAGAAGGAAGACAACGATCTCGCTCGCTGATCTCTACTTTCTTGATGCGTTGCTGCAGGCCGCGGGGACTAGTCTCCGCGGTGAGCGGCAATGAGCTCTGTCTTGTCCTCAAGACACTGCTTGAGAGCATCCACGGATTCCTCCACCAGCCTTCACTACAAAAAAAGACACATCCGTGACATTTTGGGCCGAACGAAAGTTTTTTCTGTCATACTTATGACACTTCTATGACAATAATTATGACAAAACACGGTATCATCATAGATGTGGTGGGGTCCTACTTCTATAACAAAAAATCATGACAGAAAATGGGCTTTTCGTCCTGGGCGGGCCGGAGACGCAGCTGCATGACATTCTTTGGGCCGTCCATGATGGAAAAAACCGTGGTAGAAGCGAGGGCGAGGAAAATATCGGGGTGTTCCCAGTTACGGTGGGTGGTCGGGGCCGAGCGATGCGCGTTTCTCTCGTACACGCATGCGCGTGGGTGCGAGGCGTTGGGCTCCAACTAAACCCGAGCGATTGCACTGCAGGCTACGCGTTACTGAACCCGAGCGATCGATCGATGGCTGTTAACTAAACCCGATCGAGCGATTCCTTCGCTACTGCTGCTAACTGAAGCCGATCGATGCTGCCTCTGGATGAACAGTGAGCGTGCTGGGGGGGGGGGGTTTGGATGAACAGTTCCCGGTGGGGGTGGATGAACAGGAACCCGTGGTGTTGCCTCTGGATGAGCAGGACCCCGCTCGATCGAGCCGGTTGAGGCTAGATGAACAGGACCCCGTGGAGGGCAGGATGAACAATAGACGATGGAGGGCTGGATGAACAGTAGCCCGTGGAGGGGTGGTTGAACAAGAGCCCATGGAGAGGGCTGGTTGAACAGTAGCCGGTGGAGTAGCGCGCGGTGGAGGCTACATGAACAGGAGCCCGTGGATGAACAGTCGCAGGTGGAGGCTGGAGGAGGTCGACGGTGGATGAACTGTACCCCGTGGAGGCTGGAGGGGGTCGACGGTGGAGATGAACAGTATCCCGTGGAGTCCCGTTTTGCGATACGCCACACCCCTCCCGATGAACAGGACCCCCGTTTCGACCGCAGCACTCCAACACAAGTCTGTTTCCTCCGTTTTGTGGTACACCACACCCCCCCGATCAACAGGACCCCCGTTTCGACCGTAGGAGGTCCGTTTCCTCCGTTTTGTGGTACGCCAGACCCCTCCCGATGAACAGGATCCCGTTTCGAACGTGGCCGGTCGAACACAAGACCGTTTCCTCCGTTCTGCGGTACGCCAGGCCTCGTTTCCATCGGCTGTTCTGTCCAAGCCGGTTGGCTCCCACGCGTTCCGTTGCCTCCCGATGAACACGACGCATTCCGTTGCCTCCCCATGAACACGACGACGATGATGTTTCTCCGTTCCGACCCAGCCATGTACACGAGCCCTGGCCATACGTACGCGCGAGTAGGCGTTCGAGACCCTGCCCGTATGTACGTACGTGGCCGTATTTACTTTCTTGCACCCTGGCCGCTGTACGTACATGTACATGCTACGTGCGCGCCTCTACTACGACACGTGCGCGCCTCTACATCGACCAGTATGTACGTACATGTTCGCGACCAGAATGACAACGCTACGTACGCTTCGACCAGGTGGGTCCCGACTGTCAGGCACTTCCTTGCCTGCGAACATGTAGCTGGTGGGTCCCAGCAGTCAGGGGGGCGAATCGTTTTTTTTTGGACGCACTTCCTTGCGTGCGAAGATGTGGTGGGCCCCAACAGTCAGGGGGAAACATTTTTTTCGCAAAATACGGTGGCCCATCCGGTGGGTCCCCGCTGTCAGGTGGAGGAATAATTATTTTGCGCGTAATAAGGAGGCACTTCCTTGCTGCGACCGTGGACCTAGCTGTCAGCCTCTCCATGTATAGTACTCTTCTGATGGAAGTTGTTCCTTGACCACGTTGACCACGCCGCATCGAGAGCACCAGGGCGGTGGACGACGGCGAGGCCTAGGAAGGGGACGACGCGGAGCCGGGGAAGACGCGGTAGTGGAAGCCCGCGCGGAGAGGAGTACGAGGGTTCACTGGTTCGGCTGCGGTGTGAGGTTGCCGTCGCCGCAGGGCCTGGCTAGCGATGGGAATAGTAGGGGCGGTGAGGCCTCCATGGCAGCACAGCCGGCCATGGGAGGCAGGAGCATGCGGCACGACCGGCGCTGCTTTGGGCGGCTGGAGCAAGAAGACCAGAGGTTGAAGAAGCACTACGGCCGTTGGATTCACATCGTACGGTCACTGGAGCTAGAATCGTTCATATTGACTAAGTTGACAAAGCACTTCGTCCCCGTCAACTTAGTAGGCCAACAAGTCAGCCTCCCACCAAGGTGGGTCCCAACTAGCAGGGGGAGTATTCATTTTTTTGTGCGTAATAAGGAGGCACTTCCGGTGGGTCCGAGCTGACAGCGGGGGGAACGTTTTTTTCGCGAAATACGGTGGCCCGTCCGGTGGGTCCCAGCAGTCAGGGGGAAACGTTTTTTTCCGCCAAATACGGTGGCCCGTCCGGTGGGTCCCTGCTGTCAGGTGGAGGAATAATTATTTTCCGCATAATAAGGAGGCACTTCCTTGCGGCTGCCGTGGACCCAGCTGTCGGCCTCTCCACGACAGTACTCTTTCGATGGAAGTCGTTCCTTGACCACGTTGACCACGCCGCGCCGAGAGCACCAGGGCGGTGGATGACGGCGAGGCCTAGGAGGGGACGACGCGGAGCCGGGGAAGACGCGGCAGTGGATGCCCACACGGAGAGGAGTACGAGGGTTCACTGGTTCGGCTGCGGTGTGAGGCTGCAGTCGCCGCAGAATAACAGGGGGTGTGGATGAGTAGAGGGATGCCCTGGCCAGCGGTGGGAGTAGTAGGGGGCGGTGAGGCCTGCACGGGAGGCGGGAGCAGGCGGCCCCGCAGGCGCTGGATTTGGCGGGTGGAGCAAGAAGATCAGAGATTGAAGAAACACGACGGCCGTTGGATTGACATCCAACGGTTACGTCTGCTAGAATCGTTTGTTGATGTATATAATAACTAAAAAAATCTTGCATATGCGTCAACTTAATAGGCCCATAAGTCAGACCATTCGCTCTTTTTTTAATAATTTATATATAGCTCATTGCGACTTCTTATGCAATTTATTGCAGTCCGTTTTTTTTTGGTTGGCCAGGGCCAATTTCGCATATTTCTATGGGTTCCAAACTATTTTTAATACCGAAATGTCGAGCCAGATTTAAAGTACTTTGAAGATATATTTAAATTAGGTTAATGCCCAGTGAAATAGGAATCTGAAAATGTGAAACAATTCAGAAATTATAAAGTAATTGCCAATTTGTCATCTGTTTTTATATTTACAACCCATTTCATATTACTTTCAAGATTTGCAGGCATCTTGAAAGAGTTGCAGCCCATCAGGGCGTAGAAAAATAAGTAGGCCTGGATTGGGTATTCTTCAGAAAAAATAAACTGGGCTCATTTTCGCAAAGAAAAAATAGCTGGGCTGGTCACATGGTGAACATAAAATATAAACCTAGGATAGACGGGCCACAGCCCAGTTCAAACCCTGCCCCGTCACAACAATAACAAAAAAAAATACTGCTCGAGCTGCTATGTTCCAGGTGTCAGCCGATCTTGTGCTGTTCTCTTGTCTATTGACTATATACGCTCACAATGTCGTGGGTCCCAGATGTCAGGAAAACACTAGGAGGAAGCATTTTATTTTTCCATACGCTGACATGGTGGGCCCTAATGTCATCCTCTCCACGTACTTCTGCCGATTCCTGTTGTTTGTTGACCATGCTGACAACGCTAGAGGGCGGCGCCGCGGCGAGCGCACCAAAGCGCGCGGAGGACGATGGCGAGGCCTCGGACGTCGGCGTTAACGATTTAGGAGACGGTGGGGCGGCGATGCGTGCGCTGAGGCGCAGCCAGCCGTGGGAGGCGGAAGCAGGCAGCCCCGCCGGCGCTGGTTTGGTTTTGGCAGCTGGTGGAAGACAGGACTGAAGAAACACGACAGACTATAAAAGCAACAGGAGTACTTAACAACCTTAACTGAAACCAGCAGGGGCACTTAACAACCATAGCTAAAAGCAGTATGACTACTTATACAGGTTCAACCGTACAAAGCATGCCTCGAACAGTGCTACTTTGCCTACAGTTAACCAAGGGTGAGGCCGCCAAGCCCCAGGCGCCACCCCGCGCATCCACAACCTTCTGAAAGCGGCTTCATCTCGCAGTGTGGTCAATTAACAGGATATTCGCTTTAGATCCATGGAAAAGCAGGAACATAATCTTCTGTCCTATTCTCCAAGATGGACGGGCCTTCATTATTTGAGACCACCCATGAATAAGTATCTTTTCACCTCCAAGGGGAATGGAGTAGGTCGACATAAACATCATGTTGTGACCAAGCGCAAGTCTGACCCGACCATGGTCAGGCATCTGTATAGGAACAATAGAACTGGGCAGTTTCTGTTTCAAGAAGATCACAGCTATAAATCTGTGTATAAGCAATAGTTTATGAACAACATATATAATAGAAAATAGCTCGTACCATAAGTTTCTCTACACAGTTGGACCTGTTCAACGAGTGCAGCAGTGGCACACATATCCCACGTGGCCTTCCACCATTGAAACGCCCCACAAGGACCTCAAGACGATCAATAAAGTGTAGGAACTTATGGATGTCGTCCCAGTCAACTTCAGTGCCATTAGTAACAACTGAGTTGTTACAGAATAACAAATGAGTAGCCTGCTTAACTCTGAAAAAACCTACACGTGCCACCAATTATAAGAAAATATTAGTTAGAAGTAGCATCTTCGTGAGAGATTCATTGCTACTTCTAAAGTTAAATTGTGATCAGTTAGACAGAATAGGTGGATTAAGAAGTAATCGAGGCAACAAGCAAGAACCAGATACAAAACTAACATGGATGAACAATTGGAACGACGTCGGGGTGGAAGATCGCAGTGAAGATGAGACCAGGTTCTGCTATTTCCATCAACATTCGTGCGCCAACTTTCAGTCCGTAACACTTGAGAAAGTTTATCCAAGTTCGGCCATAAAAAAGCAGCGATCTTCTTGGTTCATGAACCCAACTCGAAACTTATATCCATGGCTTGTCTTCATTGTTACCATTAAACTAGTGTATTCAGTTATGGCAAGGCCGAGATCTTGAGTACATGTGTTCTGGCAGAGCAAGGAATGCACTGCAGGAAAAATAATATGAGAACACAATGTATTCCCTATATCCAAATCTAGAAATACTTTCCTCCTTCACGTCAGTGTTGACCATGGTACTAGTACCTTTTATCCAAATATAGGAATCCAAATTTCCAAATTAGTCCACATCATGTTCAAAAAACCCCACCCTCCCGGATAGAAAAGAGGATTCTAGGAACATACGTGCGCGTTTTAAAATCCTGTGTTAGGATGAGAAGGAACAAGTGTGGCGTCTCACCGAGGGCGCAGAAACCTATAGGGTCCTCGCACTTTGGGCACTGCAAATGAAACACACTAGATTCAGTAGGAAGAAAAATGCATCAACGGCGGCGGCTGCCATCCTAGGAGTACCCGCGACCAAGGGACTTAGATTTATCGGGGATGGATGAAGAATTTGTACCAGGTTCTCCATGAGAAAACCCTATGCAATCGCCGAGCGGGGGTTTTCTCTGAACAAGCAGACAAGGGAGAAGGGATTCAGGCCGAGTGAAATATTGCCACTTCGTCTGTCCAGCTTACTGCTAAAGCTGGAAAGGTGGGGGGGTTTGTGATTTGACGGCTCATTGGGCATTAATGCGGCGCTACGACCGGGGTGTGTCTATCGTGCAGTTGTGCACTCTAATTTGGTGCATATGGCATGTGGACCCCGTTGCCGGATGCCCCACATATCAGCGCAAGGAAGTAGAAAGACAGGAGTAACTAGTTATTACACATAAATATATTTTTGACAGAGAGATATTCCCTTTATAAAGAAATATAAAGATCTTTTATATCACAACTTTATACATAAGAAAAATCAAGGGGAATATATATAACATATATAATTGTAAAAAACAGTTTTTTTAACACGGTATAGACGAGTTGGTGATGATGGTGTGCCTGTCATCCTGCAATATAGGCTGTCTGATTTATATCAGAAAGATAGGAAGGAAACTATGGCAATTTTGCAAAAAGGTACCCACACACCTCTCTGCATTTGCAAATAAGGCCTTCCCTCGTTCATCCTTTTCTCTCACAAGATAAAATACTCATACAAATGCTTCTTGATGTTACGTGCAACGCATGGGCACTATGGGGGTTCAGCTGAGAAATACTCAGACAAGCTCACGGTTCTGAACTTTGGGCCATAGGCCGGTTGGCCTGCATGTTTGGGGGCCCATGTGTTCTACCTCAGCGCTTTTCATATTGCAAACGGTCGGTACGGCGCTGGTTTTAAATTCTATCGCAAGGCAAATACACAAAATTGAATAAAGCACAGCAGCTGTTGGAATGAAATCAAATGGTAGTTCCTAACCAGCAATCAGAGTTGCAATTCTATCAATGATACTGTCGTACTACTTATACACACAGGACACTTGTTTCACCATGCCAGAGTATTACATCAAAATCTCTCGGCGGATAGATCAGTTCGGCAGTACTGAAGAATTTCAAAGTTGATTTGGAACAGCTCTCCTTGCCGAGAAAGTTCGATTTTGACATCATCCCCTACCACAAGATATGATTTAGATTTGAACCTTGACCATCCTTTAGCATCAATCATCATGCGACCATCCTTTGTACTTACGGTATATTGAGCAGGTTCATTCACACCAAGGCTGTGCATGGTAAGAGAAACTTGGCCACTGTTGCCCGGATTGTTGAACGACTCCCTCGTTGCTCTAGGAATTCTCTGTTTGCAAACAAGAAGACATACCCAAACAGTTAGATCAACACAGTGAATCATGCGAAACAACATGGAAATAAAAAAGAACGAAACACTTGGGCGGCCAATGCTTACCAAGAAGGTGGACATGTCGGTTTTTGTAAGGACTTTGGTATATGAAGTGCGAACTGCAGCCCAGTCTGTTGCCGGTGCAACTACTCGTTCGGTTGCCGCTGCATGGGCCGGAGCAGATGCAAGTGCAAGTGTTGGTGCAGGTGCCGAAGCCGCCGCTGCTGCCGGAGATGGTACTCCTTGTAGAGCTGGTGCCGGTGTCGGAGCAGGTGCCGGTGTCAATGCCCGATCCTCCGGTAGATCAGCCTGATCCGCTGACGCGGTCGGTGCCCAATCCTCAGCTGGATCAGGCTGAGCTGCTGCCACTGTCAGTGCTAGAGCAACTGCCGGTGCTCGATCCGTTGCTGAAGGTGGTACCGATGTGCGAGACAGCGGCGATCGTGTCTGGTCTGCTATGATCAGCTTTCTAACTTGACTAGGCTTCGTGACCGTGATCTAGTTTTTTTTCTTCATTTCTTTTAAACGCGAGAAGGACTAATTGTGGCATTTTTGTTAAACCAAACTGCAGTTCATCATAGGGATTCAGCTTGTACTCAGACAACAGACCGATCCAATTTTTTCCAGTAATATAACTGATGGACACTGCCTTCGTTACTGACACGACATAAGAAGTGAAACCTGCAAAAATAGCCATCGTAGAGCAAACCAAACGGTTTATTCTGTGATGAATGTCACATGGCAAAACCTGCATCGTAAAATTGCAGGAAATGAAAGAAAACATGACATTAAATCAATAAGATTTAGACAATAAATCAATAAGATTTACTTGATGTGACACGAGTGAATCCTTACCACGAAATCACTATGTTGAAGTACTAAACAGAAGATTGATCATCCAACTACGGGTGGCATGCAGGGGCCCCGCCTACTCCCACAAGCAGGACAGTCCAAAGGTCGTGAAAAATCGTATGGACCGAACATCCATGGGACTGGAAATCCTGGTGGGTGCGATAAACCCTGCAATGCATACAAATATTGGAGTGTAACTATAATTGATAAACCGCCCTCACAAAAAAGATGATCTGGATACTTCAAAATATACAGACTGAATTGAGTGGATAGACATTAACATAGACCGTTCTCAGGACTGACCACACACCAAAAGCGGCAGTACTAATAAACAATACAGGGTTCACAAACACAAATCAAGTACTGAACAATAGTACTTACTATAGATAAGCAAAGTTGCACTAATTAAACTCTCCAGACTATTTCTTGCCACCGACCTACGGGATGAACCCCACATAACTGACTAGGCCATGGCCTTCGTGAGAGATGTCTACATGCACCATCACCATCTTGTCAACCTTGGAGAACCTAACAGAGTGGTCTTTCCACTCATAAACATGATCATGAAGACAGGCCGCATCAGATTTGTTGGGAAGCTTTACAAGAACCACACCCTTCATAATCGAAGGCATAGCCAGGAAATTGTTGTGGTCAAGTACAGCCTCGAGAACACGCCTGACAACAATTCTACAGGAAAACACTAGTTCAGGACACGTGGCGACAAGGACACAGCAGCTGGATAGTTTAGTAGTAGAACTCATCCTCAGGTCTTCCAGTTCACACAACATGACTTTGAGAACTTCATCTCCACCGCGGACCTGGTTCTAATTCAAACATAAACCATATTTTATTACTACCTCCATTCAAAAATATAAGATGATTTTCGATATTATACTCCATATATGACTACATATATGCACAAAAATGAGTGACCAAAGACACTAGAACATGTCTTCAAAGGCATGAGAGCAGAGGGATTACTTGCAATATCCATAACACAAGTTACTGAGGCAAATATACCCTCTTCAAAGGTAGCATTGATGTTCATACAGTACTCCCTCCGTCCCAAAATTCTTGTCTTAGATTTGTCTAGATACGGATGTATCAAGTCACATTTTAGTATTAGATACATCCGTATCTAGACAAATCTAAGACAAGAAATTTGGGACAGAGGGAGTAGTTGAAAGTAATCTATAAGAAATCAGTGTCAACCTCTCGCATGTTTTGGTCAAAAGAGGAATTTAGAACCGTCATTTGGCACACAAAAATCACATGCAAGATCACCCAGAAAAGTTGTACTACTAGTACTAGTACTGCGTGTTAGATGAAAAAACACGATCAAGATCGAGAAAAAGATTGTCAAGAAGAGATATTACCTGGACTTGCTTAATGAGGGATCCCGGAGAGGGGGGCTTGGACAGGGCGATGGCTTTGAGCTTGTCTGCGGTAGTCTCCGCGGGGTCTTGCGCTTCTTCGTACCATGAGCCTCGACGGTTTTGGCCAGAGCCATAGACATCACTTCGGCCGGTGCTCCAGCGTCCATCAAGAAACTGTCAAATAGAAATAAAAGAAAAGAAACCATAATCACAAACCCAAAAGAAGAAAAGAGAGGGAGTTGTAGGATCAGTCTCGGGGTTGCAAGACCGGGCCTTGGCCAGAATCAACACCATTGATGCGCTCACCTTTCCTTCTTTGGGAGAGAAGAACAATGGCAGAAGCAGGTCGGGGTTTTCTTGAAGAAATGAGGAACAAGATGAGGGAGAATGCGAGGGTTGGGTAGAGAGGAAGCTGAGAGAGAAGAGTGAAATGATGGTTGCTTCATCCGTCCAACTTACTGCTGGAAAGGAGGGGTTTTTGTGATTTGACGGCTCATTGGGCATTACTGCGGCGCTTCGATCGAAGTAGTCTACCGTCACTCTACTACGGAGTAATTTAGTGCATGGCTGGTGGACCCCGATGCTGGCTGTCCCACACATCGGCGAAAGTGAGCAATTTAGTGCATGGCTGGAGGAGGATCCGCATGGTAGAGCGTGTCCACTGTTTTTCTGAAGAAAAAAAATGATTACAGCAAGCGTTTCCACTCTTACGGCGGAGGAGTGCGAAACACGGCAGCCACTTGAACATACACAATGCTCCTACTACTAGGCATGTGCAGTGGTTCATACATCAGTACTACATAACCTTGTTGCTAGTGTAGTAAGATATGACGAGAACAAATGATGTTGTGCGCATGTCAACTATATGAACAGTAATGTAGTAACATAGTACTGCTTTCTCAACTGTCCGGTCAAGAATGCACGGTGAGATCAATGTTAACAGAACTGGTTCTACAGCGCATGGAGAGTACGGTGCTACAGTACTCCACGAAACATGAACCATATGAAGCACGAATAGTGTTAGGCAGGGTGTATGAAGGGTGCACGGGATGGGAGCAAAAGTTCCCTTCTTGACCCACATTTGGGTGTTTGGCAGAGTGCATGAAGGGTGCATGAGTCCACACTAGTAGGTTAACACAAATACACGAAGAGGAAACAACTACTCCGTCTAGGTGTGTAAGTCATCTTACGTTGTGCACTGCGACCAAGGCGGAGAGGAAAACAAGAAAACTTAATGTCTTTTTGCTAATTAATAGCATTGCATGCAATGAACTAACCACTGCATGTCATGTTTATTAGTCTCAAGTCATTGAAAGCATGCACGACCCACGTCTCTTATTGGTTGATATGTCACAAAACAAGAAACGGGGAGGGAGTTAATGTACCGTGCCTAAGTGTTTTGGGATTATTTTGTTTTTGTAAGGTGACTTACACACTATATTGAGATGAGAATGCAACCAAACACACCCACACGCTTTGTGCTACAGTGACTGATCTGCACCGTCTGAGTTTGATCTAACGGTCATGTTGTGCCGAGACATGGAAATGCCCATACAGAGGGCGCCTAAACACCACTGAAGTCCCTCTGCTTCTCGAGGCGCACGACGTTGGTGATGCCGGGGGCGAAACGGCTGAAAGGCAATGCAATCTATGGGAAGGCGGAGGGAGCCAGCCGAGGAGCGGGGAATCTTTTGGTTTTCACCATGGTAAAACACCAGTCGACGACTTCTCACATCAGGGAGCAGTGGGTTTTACAGGCGGAGTCATCGTGACTAATTGCTGCCGCGCCTGCTCCCGTCAATCAAAAAATTAAAAATCCTGCCGCGCCTGCTCCCGTTAATCAAAAAATTAAAAATCATGTCGCACTCAAACACCAGAGCAACGCCGCGGTGGATGTTTAAATTTACCTGCCGGCAAGTAGATAAAAAAAGGGGTGAAAAAACAAATGTGGCGGCGGCCTAGCTAATCGGTCGAACTAGCCCAACTAGCTAGCCACCGTGCTTCACTGATGTACTCGGCGGGAAAAGTGGTCTTTCGTGATTTGACGACTCATTTATTTACTTGCTTCGGCGAAAACGCACGGTAGGGCGTCCCACGTCAGGAAGAATATATGCGTGCACCACCAGGGAGGACCCCGAAACCGCGCGGTAGGGTGTGCCATGTCTCGACACGGAGGAAAAATGTGCATGTAAAATTTTTCTGTATCAGACGTAGTACCTATGGTTCGACCTCGGGACCCAGCCAGTCGGTCGAAAACACCCCACTAGCCACAGAGCTTCATCATGCTAATATGGCACGGAGGATAGGTGTGGTTAGCTCCGTCTCGACCAGCCACAGTGTCTCTTGTTCTAGGCGATTCTTCTATTTTCCAAGCTTTTTTAGTTGTAATAACACCACGGCAAGCTAGCGCCGCTCTTCGTGTGTGCCCGTGCAAAGGTTAGACGATGGAGAGAAGAGAGAGATCGCAGACCTGGGACCCACCAGTAAGTGAGTCAACGGTCATGCACGTGTAGACGAGGCACTCCCTCTACTCTACTCAACGTAATACTGTATAAAATCAAGTTATGGGACAAAGCCAACAACCGTCGTTGTTTCAGGCTATCGACTTACGCTTTGTAGTCGAGGTTGCCAGTTCGAATCTCGTCTTTCAGATTTGTTAGTTTTAGGTCCAAATTTTATTAATGACAAGTGGGACCCGTGTGTTGTTCCGATATTTCAGTGTAGGATGGTTTTTTTGAACAAACACTTTGCGCGGTTAGACAAGTAACGGCACAAGTCACACGTATTTGGCAAGTTTACGAACAAAAATGACAGCGGCATAGAATATCACATCCACCCCGCAGCCTAGATGCTATGGTGATACGAGTTTTTACACCGTTGGAAGTGAGATCCAATGGCTTGGGAGTAGTCTTTGTAATTATGCGCAATATCCAAACTCTCCAAATGTTTTTTTGTAAATAGAACATTCAGGCCTCGTGTGTGCCGCTGCATCTTGGATCCAACGGCTCCCCGCTGCTCATATTAGGTGGTCCCCGTAGCTTAATTACCCGCTACGGTGATATGAGCATCTAGGTCGTATGATCAGTGATCAGATGGCACATGCGTAGTACTTGTACTTTCTGCGCAATTCCCAAACTCTCTCAGCCGTATATTGCAAAAAACTTGAAACCTCCTACTGTGGGCCGTTAGATCTCCGTGAACTCGTATCACCATAGAATCTACGGTGCGGGAGCATCTCATATTCTCCCGTGCGAGAAAACATAAGGTGCTCTCGCAGCTTGGATGCTACGGTGATACAAGCTTCGAGGTCGTTTGATCTGACATCCAATGGCATCTGAGCAGTCTTTGGGGGCTTTTCTGCAAAAAACCATTCGAACCACTGAGGAGGCATTGGGTCACAAATCCAACGGCTCCGAAGAGCTTGTATCACCAAAGCATCTAAGGTGTGGTAGCACATGATATTCTTACATACAGGAGAATATGATGTCCTGCTTCATCTTAGATGCTATGGTGATACGAGCTTCGAGGTCGTTGGATATGGGATCCAAGGGCATCTGAGTAGTTTTTGTACAAATTGTGTGCAATTCTCAAACTCTCAAGGTTTCCTATAAAAATATTAAGACATCATGTGAGCTGCTATATCTCAGATCTACAAGCTCCAAGCAACTCGTATCGGCATATAGCATCTAAGGTATGGGGGCACATGATATTCTCCCGGGGAGGAGGGGTGGGGGTGCACAACCAATCGGTGGTTGGGAGGGTGGGGACAAATATAATCTAAACGACCCTAAATAGAGCTTCACAATTTTATCTAAGGTCAAGGGGGTGACCCCCGACAAGCATAGCTCCGCCTAATTAAACACAACATTTGCATGTACTGTAGTACTAGACTTAATATTCATGATTCAGTTTCATGTTCGTTTTAAATATTGAATTGAGGACCATGCATGTCTTACATTTTACTCCCTTCGTTCCTAAATATTAGTCTTTTTAGAGATTTCAAGTGGACTGGCACATACGGATGTATATAGACATATTTTAGAGTGTAGATTCACTCATTTTGCTCCGTATGTAGTCGCTTGTTGAAATCTCTAAAAGACTAATATTTAGGAACAGAAGGAGTATTTTTGAATTCGTGTCATACATGCATGGTTTGGAAAAATAGATGCACTATACTTATTGGATTGTTATTGTGTTCGTGTGTGGGTGTGTGTGTGTGTTGTCATATGCTTGATACATACAAAGTTTTCTCACCTCCATATTGTTCATCTTTTAAATTTGAATTTGCATTGAAAAACTTAGCAGGGATACCATGAAATGTGAAATCCACGTTGAGATCACTATATCACAAACTCACTCTAATTCAACAACTCGTCATAAATCAATTACCACGTTGAGATTAGTATTTGCAAGGAAAATACGGGCATTGTAATACACATAGATTCGTTCGGCAACTTAAAAGGTTCCTTTCGTATTCTCGAATGGTAGGACCCAACGGCGTACCAGCCAAACCTTGGCGCGTGTTGATCCTAAAAAAATGGGCTCGTGTCCTTCTGGTGGCGTCCGTGGTACGCACATTAGGCAACCCCAACTAGTTGAGCCTCCGCGTTTCGAGTCGAAATATCTGGCGGCCAGAATTCCAGCCCTAGGAAATTCCCCTCATGTTCCCGGTCCATAATGACTACCGATGAACAATGGAGGGATGCTTTAGTAACTAGAAAAAGTTGTGTTCAAAAAAAAGTAACTAGACAACGTTACCTACCGTGCCGAGCACGGTTCAATTCCATCGGTCGCCGCTCGCCAAGGTCACCCGTCAACTGCAATGCCTAGTACTACTACTACTACTACTACTACTACTACACCAGGATGAGCATAGAATTGAGCCCGTTTGTTCGTGCCTAGTACTTGAGATAATATATCAGGCAATGCACTGGTACGGAGGGATTATCCTTTTGCTCTGCATATATAACTTGTCTGAAGTCTAACTAAGCAAAATGTTTGACCAAATCCTTTCTTAAGGAATACAACATGACAGATGTATGGCTTGAAAATGTATTGCATGATGCAGGTTATGATATTGTTTCGAATCATGGATCTTAAATTTCAGAAAATCCAAAAGTGACCATAAATTCTTGAAACTGAGCATGGTTACGTGATATGGCACAAATATTACTTCGTAATTTTTTTTCTTCAATTTGAGACAAGCTGCTTATGACAAGTTGCACAAATGAAGAGCCAAGGTATTTTGGAACAAAGACCTGTCACGTTAAGGCGAACGCTTTCACTATTGAAACCGTGGGAGTTTACGTGCCACCACGAGTCCCGCTTCTCATCGGCAGGTGCCGTCCGAGCAAGCGTGTGAGTCAACGGGAGGCGTGCGACCAGACCGCTGCGCCGGCTGAGAGGGAGGCGTGCAAGCGGACCGCTGTGCAGGCTCACCGGGAGGCGAGCCCTTTGACCAGGCTCTACCGCCCACCTTCGTCCCAACTGCTCCCACTTTTAATGTCGCCGGCGCTGCAGTTTAAAATCAACCCCGCACTACCCGGTATCGCTACAATCTTCTCTCTTCCTCTTCGATTCTCCTGTCGTCTACCTCCAACCAGCCTGACCTAAACATACGCCATGCCGCATCATGATGGTCTGCCCTTAGTCTTCCAGTTTCCTGAGGAAGACACCTAGCCGGAGTCTCAAGAACATAAGGCACTTTGGGACGAGCTTGAACTGGCCTTGCGGGAAACGTCGCGCCTGTCCGCGCTCCCGTTCCGGCTCCCGTCGCCCCGACTGCGCCAGCGCCCATCCCCGTGGCATTGATGGGCTGGGAGCCATACATTATTGCCGAGCTTGATGCCACGGGGTTCCACGAGGTCCCTATCGACTTTCACACGCCCGTGCACCTGCCAGCGCATGCGCCTGCGCATGCACTGACGCGCACGCCCATGCCAGTGCCCGTGCACGTGCCAGCGCATGCGCCTGTGCGTGCCCATGCCGGTGCCCGTGCACACGAATGTCTCCGCCGCACCATTGACAGCGCCTGTCCCCGCGCGGGTGCCAGTGCCCCCCTCAGCGGCATGGATCGCCGCCGTCAACCGCTTCCTTGCACCAACGCCAGTCGCCTCCTCCCGCCAGTTGACTCGCTCCTGGAGACCGAAGTCCAGAACATTGTGGCCTTCCTTGAAGCTAGGGCCAATGTCCAGGAGTACGCCAACAACGGCGCAAGACGCCGCCGTCGCCGTCGGTCAGTGGCCCGACGACACACAGAGCATGGCAGAGGAGCCGCTTCCCACCGCAAGACGCCCCCGCCGCCGCCGCGTAATCTAAATTTTCCATGAAAAACGTTCGGATTGCCATGCTTAAAATCCGAACGTTTATCATTTCCGTTTATTTTAGATCGGTCGTTGTATAATTTAAAGTTGGAGTCAGACTGAACGAAATCTATGGTTTGATCGATTGAATGTTCTGGTAGAGCCGTATCAAATTAAATATAAAACGTCATCAAGCCACATGTATTCCTTGTCATCCAACGACCTAGACTGCTTCAATGTCGAGCGCTCAACACATTTAGCGTGCAGTTAATTTCATGCAAAAAATAGTGCTAATCACATAATAACACGCAAATAATATCCAACTTAATATCCGCATGCACTTAATATATTTCCAAATTAACGTGCAATGCACGTACACACTGACTAGTGCTGCTAGCATGTGAAACTGGTGCCGTAACTTATGAATGCGTCCAGATATGGTCAACGGCAACATCGCCCGTGAGTTCTTCGTGTTTGCCCGTGCATCTAAACGCAGAAGGGGAGGAGAGAGAGAGCACACATGGAACCCACCAATAAGTGAAGGCGAATAGTACTAAAAATAATATTACATGTTATCAATTAAATAGGTTGTGGTAATATAAAAACATTATGTGAACAAAGGGAGGTACAACAAACATTGTTGTTCTACGTATGTTGCCTATTGACGTGCGGCTTGAAGGCCCTGGTCGCATGTTCGATCCTCGTCCTTTTTTTAAATTTGTATATGAGTCCAAATTTGTTTCATGACACGTGGGCCCCTTGGTGTGTAGTTTGTAGCACTTTAATTTGTGGGTCCAAATTTGTTCCATTCCAAGTGGACTATCGGTGTGTAGTTTTGTAGCTTATTTATAATAATTAAAGAGAACAACAGAGTTTTTTGCAATAATACCATGGTGCGACGTTGAAGGCGATAAAGGACGTGCGAGAGAGCAATGACCGAGCTAGAGGGAAATCAACTAGGGGAGTTGCGGGGTTGCAACGGTGTTTCGAGTAGTTGTGGGCCGAATGCTACAAAAATATAATCTAAACCGACCGGAATAAATGCCTACACAAATTAATCCAAGGTTGGAGTTCCCCTTGCAATGTAAATAGCTCCGGCTTTGCGAGGGATGGAGAGGTAGATTCAATGTGTGGAAGATAGAGCGTGAGAAAGGGAGGTCAATCGAGAGACATATAGATAGAGAGACAAAGTGAGTGTGGTCCGACATTCATGGAACAAATATATATGCTCTAGAAAGATATTGTCCGATTGAGCTTTTGGCAAGGGTGAGGGCTGTAAGATAGAGCTTGAGAGATGATCCAGTCACACACGTGTAGATATATTTTGTGCGTGGGAGGAAGCAAGGTCGATCGATCACATAGGGTCGTCGTGCGATCGAAAGAGTGAGACGGGTTGGAGAGAGTGACCTAGATAGACAATGTGCGTGAGAGAGTATACAATGTGAATAAGTCGAACTGGGCTCAAACATGGTGATATATCATTTTTGTCCGAGAAAGAGCGAGGTCAATCGAGACATACAAAGAAAGAGAGAGAGGGAGAGAGAGAGAGCGAGCGTGGCCCACCATGAGGTCAAAAGAGTGGGGGCGGCTTCGATGGACTGACCTAGATAGACAATCTGTGTGAGAGAGTATAGAGTGTATCGATCGAGGCCTGAACAGGGAGATATACCATTTGTGTGTGAAAGAAAACGAGGTTAAACGAGACTCAGATAAAGAGAGCGAGATTGAGCGAGTGTGGCCCGCCGTGCGGAAGAAAGAGTGAGCCAGTCTCGAGGGAGTGACCTAGATAGACAACGTGCGTGCGTGCGCACGAGAGGTTGGGGGGCTAGATAGGCAATGCATATTTAGCGCGAGAGGGTGAGAGGGAGAGGGAGAGAGAGAGAGATCGGCATGGGGTGCAATGGCGGGTGTGTGAGGTAAATACATTTCGTAACAGAGTGGAAAAAGGGGGTTGTGTAGTTGAGAGAGTTAGAGATCGAAACATGGAGAGAAAGAATGTATGTGCGTTGGAAACCGATAGCTTCCTAAGGTGGTTAGGAGAGGAAGATTGACCGATATAGGAAG
>NC_057805.1:296693107-296695450 GCF_018294505.1 Triticum aestivum | reverse complement strand
AAAACAACATTTGAATGTAGATAGTACGAGACTTAATATCGACGTTTCAATTCAGTGTATATTGTAAGATTTGAACTGAGGACCATGCATATGGGTAATTATTTCGAATTCGTGCCATACTAGGTTTCGAAAAGTTGACATTGACTCAATTTGTTGTGCTATTTTGTAGGTCATATGTTTGAATCCATCCAAAAGTTTTCTCACTACCATGGTGTTCATCATATACATATGAATTTGTATTAAAAAGTAGCATGGATACAGTGAAATGCGAAATCCACGTTAGAATTGGAGATCGCTATGTGACACACTCTCTAATTCAAATAACTAATTATGTGACACACACTCTAATCCACGTTAGCGTGGATACCATTTCGATTTTTTTTCAAATAACTCCTCATTAATTAATTTATAGTATCTCGTTTCGAATGACTAATTATTGCAAGGAAAACACGGGCATGGTAATACATACAGATTCGTTTGCAAATGAAAGAAGATTCGTTTGCATTCTCAAATGTAGGCGCACCAGGGTCGTGTCGTGGTGGTCGCATGTGTAGGCGCACCAGGCGCACCAAGCTGCGACTGTCCGTTTGTGCAAGCTCGATGCCATGCCCGTGCTGCCGCCGCTGCCTCCCACGCAGGCTACACCCAGGGTTGGATCTTCATCTTCTTGTCCTTCCGTTCGCTTGAAGCCTGGCGACCGCCCTCCAACGAGGGTGCGAGGAAGTGCCGTGTCGGTCTGTACAACGGCGGCTAGGTTAGGAGCGAACCAGACTGGAGGCTGGAGCGGATGAATTGGGATTTTTCCTGCTGCCGATTGATATGGAGGCGCTCGTTTGGGCCGCGAGCCTGCTATAGGACCTGCCTTGCACTTATGTTATTGGCCTATCCAAATTGAAACATTTTTCTTCATTTTTTACATTGCCTGCTCATGCGTTGGGATGAACAAAACTAGCCTGGGCCAACCTAGACGACTCAAACTAGGTGCACACTTTCGAGCCACCCGAGGCGGCCGCCCATACCAGCCCCTATGGTGGCGTTGCCCCTTTTTGCGTGTATGATAGTGGTAGTGAAAAATATTCCAGTGGTGCTTTTGATTTACCCACCGAATGGTTGAATTGCTTGTTTCTATGAACTGAGTTCGCCAATAATGTGAAGGATGCCAGTCTTTTCATCCTATTGTAGATTGCTTAGATCTCGATATGCCAAAAGTAATCGCATGAAATATACAGTAAAAGCCAGTGTGATCTGTGTCGCTACAACTAGTCTGACTACACGTCCTCATATAACATATCAAGGACGCACCATCTTACCAGATTAACCATTCGACTTACCAATGCAGTGTGGGAACAAAGAAGTATTGGGACTGCGTATCCAAGCAATTGATGTCATGGACTCCTTCGTACAACCTTGTAAGCGAAAAAGAAGTTGCAGTGTGCCTGTACAAAGAACTAGTGTAAGTTCAGTTACCTGCTTCTCGGAATTTTAGTTAGCCACTTATTGCAAAATAGTTCAATTACGTTGCTTGGCTTAATTTAGTTTGCTACTGATTACATAATGCCACAGCCTGTTAATCCTATTATAGACTGCACCTATCTATGTGTTTGATACTTACTGTTAAGAATTACCTATTTTCCTAAACTTAAATAGCTACTTGTTTGTTTAACTGCTTTGCTGCTGCAACAACGGGTTACAATGATGTTAATAACTACTTTTCAGCATCGAATTGAAACTCTTTAATTCCTTGTTTGTTTAACTGGTTTGCTGTTATAACTCCCAGTTGAGATGTTTTTGTAACATCCCAAATTTTCAATTTGGTATGTTCTACATAGATCATCATTGCATATCATATTTTGTTGCATTTTGACAAATCCTCGATAAATCCTAAGCAACTCAAGGACCCTCGGAGAGAGTTGGGGATTTTCTCGAATTTTCATATTTGATTTCCATCAAATAATAAAACGAGGATTTTGGTTTTAATTATTTTCTCTCCGGAAAAATATTTCATTTTAATAAAAACGAGAGGAGAAAATATGACTTCTCCAAAACAATTGAAATACTGGAGAAAAAGTGTTAAAATCATTTATTGGAATTTATTCGGATTTTATATGCAATTTTAATTGCATTAAAAATGTTGCATGTTTTCAAAAATTTATTTTGTGTTAAAAAAATGTTCATCCTATTCTAGATTTTCTAACTAGACGGGGAAAATTTGTTTTATCTTTTTTGGACATTTATTTATTTTTCTACGAATTATTTTCCGCGGAACGTTTAAAAAAAACGCACTGCGCCCGACTGGGCCGAGCCCAGCCGAGCCGCAGGCCGGCCCGCCCGCGTCGTCCACCT
>NC_057805.1:296684653-296692757 GCF_018294505.1 Triticum aestivum | reverse complement strand
CCCCTCCTCTCACCTCATCCCGCCGCCGCCGCCGGAGCACGGGAGCCGCCGCCGCCGCCGTTTGCCGTCCCTCGCCGCCCCTCGCACCTTCCCCCCGAGCACCCCGCACCCCGCGCCCTCGCCGTCCCTCGCCCCGAGCCGCCGGAGCCCCGCCGGAGTTCCGCCCCGACGAGGTACCTCACCGCTCGTTCGGTTGCCGATTTTCTTTAAAAAAACCATTCGTTTAAAAAAAACCCTAGATCGTTTTTTTTCGGTTTTATTATTTTGCGAGCGTTCACCGAACCGTTCGTTTTAACGAACGCGTTCGTCGGTTTTTCTCTGTTAACGAACGTCCGCTCTTTAACCGTTCGTCCGTTTTTCTTTTTCGTCGGATTTTTCCGCTATTTTCTCAGATTCGATTTCTGATCGAATCTTCGTTTCTGTTTAACTTCTCGCTCGTTTATCGGAATCAGGCGATTCAAGCGCCTAGAGTTTCGTCTCGAAATTCCCTTTCCGTTTAAACTACTCAAACAAGTTTTTGCTACAGTAAAATTTGACCTAGATCCAGATTAGTAAACGAAGCTTGTTTCTTTCGCCGTTTGACTTTCGTTGCTTCTTTCGAGTTGATTCTTTTTGCAAACCGGAGTTCTTAAGTTGAACTTTCTAGTTGGATCTTTCATTCGAGTTTTACCTGTGCATTAGATGAGTACTTATTATTTGCTTGTTTGTTTGCGATAGAGTACCCGGAGTGTGCCGCTTGTTACTTCGAATCGCTAGGTTTCGCGGATCATCAGCAAGGCAAGTAACACTTTGATCATACCTTTTCATACCCAGTTTTATTGCATTAGATCTATCCCTCAAACATTGCATGATTAGGATCTAATTAAACTGTGGGTTCTGGGAAGTAGTTGAGGTAGTACCTATTACCTGTTCTTTTATCAAACCCTTGGGAGTTACTTCTACGTTGCTATTATATTGCCATGCTATGCTCGTAGACGTGGATTTGGGTTTGAGAGATATTCATGACAGATGTGAGATTGTTAATAATCGTTTACTTAAGGTGGCAACTAAAACTCACATCTGGGTGGATTGAGGCACCTGGAGAATCCAGTGTTGTCTGTTTGTATAAGGACCGCCACCCAGGCTCAAAGGGATCATAAGATTATTCATGCTAGAAACTTCCGTGTGCAGCCACAAGCTATTATGGGCTCTAGCATAGTTGAGTAGGTTACAGGATCTCTTGAAGAGGTGGGCTAGCAGATGTAGGGGAAAGTAGGTGTACCGGTCCATCCAGAGTAAAGAGTGATTGTTCCTGAAAGACTGTGTCTCGGTCATCCGTTTCTCAAACATCATGTAGTGCGAGAATCAAGCGGAGGCGATCGAGCCTTTTGGGGAAAAGTGCGCAAACCTCTGCAGAGTGTACAAACTAATCATGGTTAGCCGTGTCCCCGGTTATGGACAACTTGAGTATCTAGTACCTGGATTATCATGTGAATCTCATCACCATGTTACTTTTAATTAATTTTGCTGGGTTATTGATGACTTTTAATTGGGATTGAGATGCTGTCAACCATCTCAATGTTTCACAACCACCATGATAGTTAAATAAAATTTATTCCTTTGAAGTAGGGTAAAATTGGCTTTTTGCAAAACTGTAACCATAGAGCTTTCCACCAGCCATATATGCATGTAGTTTAGCCTTATTATTGTTCATTATCCTCTATGTGTTACTTTGCCAGCATATTCTATGTGCTGACCCGTTTTCGGGCTGCAACGTTTCATGTTGCAGACTTTTCAGACGACGAGTAAGGTGCCTTAGGTCGTGGTCTTATACTCAGTGATGCCGCTGGAGTTGATGGACTCACTTATCTTCCAAGTCTTCCGCTGTTATCGTTTTAGATGGCCTTAAGCCATATTTATCATACTTAATCTCTTCGGAGATATTCGATGTAATAAGTGTGTGATTGCTACTCTGTTATAAATCCTCCATTTGTACTGTGCGTGTCAGCATTACTGATCCAGGGATGACACAGGTGCACAGCAGCACAGACCATTTGAGGTCTGGTCGCTACAAAGGTGGTATCAGAGCACACGCTGACTATAGGACACGACCACTAAGCTTAAGCCCTAGAAAGCTTCTCTCTTCTCATTTCTGACCCCTCTCCTTTTTCTACTCTTTTAGGAATGGCGGATGCAAGGAGCAAGTTCATGCAACCAGATGAAGACACGCCTTTTGGTCGACACTTGAAGGAAGTCACTAAGTATTTGAACATAGGAATACCAAGCATCATCGGAACCTACAACGCCACATTACCCGAAGAGGAGAGCTGGAAGATTCAAGTTCACATTCCAGGAAGGACGTTTGTGCCAGTTACTGAACCCATAAGATTGGTTTTCGAAGCACCAACCTGGAGTTTAGGGAAGAGCATGGCCGCACACATCGCCATGGGACGCATTGGAGAAGTCTACCACCAGGAGCTTAAGGATACATTTTATCAAATTTGTGGACGCCGAGACGCGCAATGGGAGATGATCAGAACCAAGAAGGATGGATCAATTGCAGCTTTCATCCAGGAGCAAAACCAACATATTCGTCGCCAGGAGAACCAGATGTGCACGGACAAGGAAGAACTGAAGAAGGCATTGACGAAGATCAAGGAGCTCCAAGAAGAACTCAAGGCTACACGCGAGGATTATATGGAGGAAATCATCGCACTAGTAGGGAAGAATGACGACCTGGAGAAGAAGATTGGAGTATTCATGGGAAATCCAGTGCCAAAAGCAGAAGTTGACGAATGCACTTGTCCGGATAACTACATCATCATCGACGACACCGACTCAGAACCAAGTGAAGATGACTGGGTTGACGAAGCTGGAGCAGACATCATGGAGTCTTCAACGGATCAGAATTTTTAGTAGACCACCATATCAGTAGTAGTTTTCCGCCATTTAATAGTATAGTTCAAGCACTTTGTAACGCTAGTTAGATCGTTTGTTTTGCCTTGTTTGAATTGATTGAGTGATATTGATTGTATTTGTCTCATGAGCATATGGGTAGTGTTTTCTCTCTAGACCTCATTCTATTCTTAACTCTCATCTTTTCTAAACCTATCAGATGCCTCCGAGACGCGACACCGGATTTGTTTTCCCACCGGAGATCACCCAGTTGATTCAGCAACAGAATGCCCTGATGCAAGTGTTAGTGCAGAACCAAGGCAACAACAACAACAACAACCCACCGCCACCACCACCTGTTGATCACTTAGCCCGTTTCCTAAGGCTAAACCCGCCGGTGTTTTCCAGTAGCACCGAGCCGATTGTAGCAGATGATTGGCTTCGCAAAGTTGGAAGGGAGTTGACCACTGCAGGATGCACAGATGCGGAAAGAGTGCGTTTTGCCGCACATCAGCTTGATGGACCCGCAGCATCATGGTGGGAGAATTATACAGCCACGCACCCTATTGACACTGTCACATGGGACCAGTTTCAGCAAGCTTTCCGTATAGCTCATGTTTCAGCAGGAGCTATGGCTATGAAGAAGCGTGAGTTTCGCAACCTACGCCAAGGAGGACGCACCGTAGGCCAGTATGTGGAGGATTTCAGTAAGTTAGCACGTTATGCACCAGATGACGTTGCTACAGATGCAACCAAGCAGGAGAAATTTTTGGAAGGGCGATGAACTGAGTATGCAGTTGATGGTAGCAACCTTCAACAACTACTAGGAGCTGGTAGATAGAGCTCTCATGATTGAAGGGAAGCAACAACAGATTGAAAATCGTAAGAGGAAGTATGGACAAGGGAAGTACAATTCTGGAGCTCAGCAGAAGCCACGATTTACCCCGAAGCCGGGAGGACAGTTTCAGCATACCCATGGAGGAGGTAGTTCGCACAACCATAATGGCTCCAAGAATGGTAATGGGAATGGAGGAACCAACGGACAGAACCGCACCAACCCATCTACCCCAACCAATAGGGATCTAAGTCACATTACTTGTTTCAAGTGCCAGAAGACTGGACACTATGCAACTGATTGTCCTAAAGCCCAAAATGGAAATGGCAATGGAAGCTCTGGGAAGAAGCCGAACCCGTTCAACAAAGGACATGTGAACCACGTGAGCGTGGAGGAGGTTGAAGCTCAGCCTGATGCAGTAATAGGTAAGTTTTTGGTTAAGTCATTTACTGCAACCGTTCTTTTCGATACTGGTGCATCGCATTCATACATATCAAGGGGATTTGTGAATAAGTTTAAGCTGTCCACCAAAGTTCTCAGAACCCCTATGTTAGTAACCTCGCCAGGAGCAGAGTATGTGGCCAGCCAAGGATGTTTTCAGATACCATTGGCCATTGGTAGGCATGTTTTCCCCTCAGACCTCATAGTTTTGGAGTCGCAAGGTTTGGATGTGATTTTGGGAATGGATTGGCTATCGTTGTATGGAGGAAACATCGATTGTGCCAGCAAGACGATTTTGCTTACCACCCCGGAAGGAAAGAGGATCAAGTATGTATCCCGGCATATGCCGAAGAGGACTCAAGTAAATTCCTTATCAGGAGTTGTACAGGAGGAAGTACCAGTGGTGAAGGATTATCCGGATGTATTTCCAGAAGAGTTGCCAGGCATGCCACTGGATAGAGATATTGAGTTCTTGATTGAACTTTTGCCGGGCACAGGGCCAATATCAAAGAGACCGTACAGGATGCCCGCAAAGGATTTGGAAGAAATTAAGAAGCAGATCAAGGAGTTACTGGATAAAGGCTATATTCGCCCAAGTTCGTCACCTTGGGGATCACCAGTACTTCTAGTGGAGAAGAAAGATGGATCACTGAGGATGGTTGTTGATTACCGTGGATTGAATGAAGTGACCATCAAAAACAAGTACCCACTGCCGATGATCAATGATTTGTTTGACCGCCTACAAGGAGCTAAAGTATTTTCCAAGATCGACCTACGATCAGGATACCATCAATTAAAGATTCGAGAGCAGGATATACCTAAGACAGTTTTTACCACCAGATATGGATTGTATGAGTATACCGTTATGTCATTTGGTCTGACTAACGCACCTGCCTATTTCATGAACCTGGTGAACAAAGTGTTTATGGAGTTTTTGGATAAGTTCGTCGTGGTGTTCATTGATGATATTTTAATCTTTTCCAAGAATGAGGAAGAGCATGAGGAGCATTTACGATTGGTACTTGAGAAGCTCAGAGAACATCAGTTATATGCCAAGTTCAGCAAATGTGAATTTTGGCTGAAGGAGGTTGGATTCCTTGGACATGTTATTTCTGGAGAAGGAATAGCAGTAGACCCTGCCAAGGTTGACACAGTGACAAGTTGGGAATCACCCACGACAGTTGGAGAAATCCGGAGTTTCCTTGGACTTGCAGGATACTATCGGAGATTCATCGAGAATTTCTCGAGGATTGCTAAGCCCATGACTGAGCTATTGAAGAAGGACACCAAATTCAATTGGACTGAGGAATGTGAAGCTAGTTTCCAAGAGTTGAAGAAATGATTGGTTACATCACCAGTGTTGATTCTACCAGATCAACGCAAGGACTATGAAGTTTATTGCGACGCTTCTCGTCGAGGACTTGGAGCAGTGCTTATGCAGGAAGGAAGAGTTGTGTCGTATGCTTCACGACAACTTAAACCCCATGAGAAGAATTATGCTACGCACGATTTGGAGTTAGCAGCCGTGGTGCATGCATTGAAGACATGGAGACATTTTCTCATCGGAAACCATTGTGAGGTGTATACAGATCACAAGAGTTTGAAGTATATTTTCACGCAGAAGGAGTTAAATCTCAGACAGAGGAGATGGTTGGAGCTCATAAAGGACTATGATATGAGATTGCATTATCACCCAGGAAAGGCTAACGTAGTAGCAGACGCGTTGAGCCGCAAGAGTCATGTCAACACCCTCATGACAGGAGAGTTACCTCAAGAGTTAGCCGAGGACCTTCGCGAGCTATGTTTGGAGATAGTCCAAAGAGGCTATTTAGCGACATTGGAGATTCAGTCTACCTTGATGGAAAGGATCAAAGAAGCTCATAAGACAGACAAAGAGATTGAAGAGATAAAGGAGAAGATGAGGAAAGGAAAAGCCAAGGGATTTCGTGAGGATGAGCACGATACCTTATGGTTTGAGGACCACGTATATGTGCCAAATGATCCGGAGATCAGGAAGTTGATTTTGCAGGAAGCCCATGACTCACCGTACTCGATTCACCCAGGAAATACCAAGATGTACTTGGATTTGAAGAATAATTTTTGGTGGACCGGAATGAAGAAGGATATTGTAGAATATGTAGCAGTTTGTGATGTATGTCAGAGAGTGAAGGCAGAGCATCAGAAGCCAGCAGGATTGCTACAACCATTGCCGATACCCGAATGGAAGTGGGATAAAATAGGCATGGATTTTATCACAGGATTACCCAGGACTCGTTCAGGCTATGACTCAATATGGGTTGTAGTCGACCGTTTGACGAAAGTGGCTCATTTCATTCCAGTAAAGACCACTTACACCAGTGCTAAGTTGGCAAAGATATACATGACCAGGATCGTATGTTTGCATGGAGTCCGAGGACCATTGTATCAGACAGAGGAACCCAATTTACCTCGAAGTTTTGGAAGCAGTTACATGAAACATTGGGAACCAGGCTGGAATTTAGTACAGCTTTTCACCCGCAGACTGATGGACAGATAGAGAGAGTCAACCAGATTTTGGAGGACATGTTGAGAGCTTGTGCACTAGATTATGGATCTAGTTGGGACGACAATTTGCCATATGCGGAGTTTTCATATAACAACAGTTATCAAACCAGTTTGAAGATGGCCCCTTTCGAAGCTTTGTACGGAAGGAGGTGTAGAACACCGTTGTTATGGGACGAAGTTGGAGACCGTCAGTTGTTTGGACCAGATTTGATTAAGGAGTCTAAACAGAAAGTAAGGTTGATTCGCGATAGGCTCAAGGTAGCCCAGTCCAGACAGAAGAGTTATGCTGATTCTAAACGAAAGGAGACAGTTCACGAAGTCGGAGACCGAGTGTATCTTCGAGTATCACCACTTCGAGGAGTGAAGCGCTTTGGAGTTAAGGGAAAGTTAGCGCCCCGTTTTATCGGACCATACAGAGTTGTGGAACGTATGGGAGAGGTTGCCTACAAGCTGGAATTGCCCGAAGGATTGTCTGGAGTTCATGATGTATTTCACGTTTCCCAGTTGAAGAAGTGCCACGCAGAGATGGCCGAGATACCACTGAGAGATACTGTGCCACTGGAAGCGATTCAGCTGGAAAGTGATTTGACCTATGAGGAGAAACCAGTTAAGATTCTTAAGTATGCCAGCCGAGTTACCCGCAGCAAAGTTATCAAGTATTGCAAAGTCCAGTGGAGTCACCACACAGAAGATGAAGCCACCTGGGAGCGAGAGGAAGATCTACGGAAGGACCACTCCCACCTGTTTTCTAGCCGACCCGAATCTCGAGGGCGAGATTCATCTTAAGGGGGGTAGGTTTGTAACATCCCAAATTTTCAATTTGGTATGTTATACATAGATCATCATTGCATATCATATTTTGTTGCATTTTGACAAATCCTCGATAAATCCTAAGCAACTCAAGGACCCTCGGAGAGAGTTGGGGATTTTCTCGAATTTTCATATTTGATTTCCATCAAATAATAAAACGAGGATTTTGGTTTTAATTATTTTCTCTCCGGAAAAATATTTCATTTTAATAATAAACGAGAGGAGAAAATATGACTTCTCCAAAACAATTGAAATACTGGAGAAAAAGTGTTAAAATCATTTATTGGAATTTATTCGGATTTTATTTGCAATTTTAATTGCATTAAAAATGTTGCATGTTTTCAAAAATTTATTTTGTGTTAAAAAAATGTTCATCCTATTCTAGATTTTCTAACTAGACGGGGAAAATTTGTTTTATCTTTTTTGGACTTTTATTTATTTTTCTACGAATTATTTTCCGCGGAACGTTTTAAAAAAAACGCACTGCGCCCGACTGGGCCGAGCCCAGCCGAGCCGCAGGCCGGCCCGCCCGCGTCGTCCTCCTCGCGCACGGGAGCCGCCGCCGCCGGAGTCCGAGCCCCGCACGCCCCCGCCGGCTTG